>NC_057798.1:612744918-612751928 GCF_018294505.1 Triticum aestivum | reverse complement strand
GCATATGTGGTGAGGTGAGATGTGTGCATGTTGAGATAAATATAAGTAGTGGAGATCAACTAATAATGAAAAAAATATTTGATGTGGGCATTTAATGAGGTGACATGTGTGCATGTTAGATAAACGACTTAGATACGTGCATATTAGTTTTGCTCTAAATCAATTATGTAGAGTTTGAGCAAGTTTATACAAAGAAATATCAACATATCTACGACACGAAACTTGGTCAGACTTTATCGTAAGGCACATTTGGTTATGTATATGTTGATGGTCTTCTATATAAATTGGTTAAAATTTACCAAATTTGACGTGGGACAAAACTAATATACATTCCATTTTAAAATTAAAATACTAGTACAAAGGTATTCCATTAGAGGGCAGGCCTGACGCAGTGGTGAAGTCCTCCCCACTTGTGCCAAGAGGTCCTGGGTTCGAACCAGCCTCTCTGCATTGCACTTTGCAAGGGTAAGACTAGATTCCTATAATCCCTCCCCAGACCCCACCTTGTGTGGGAGCTTCTATGCACTGGGTCTGTCCTTACAAAGATATTCCATTGTGGAAATCAATACCAACTAGGTGGCTCTTTGTTTACATCACTACTGCTTCTAGCGAACTCTGAACCGCAACACCATTTTCCCTTACCGCGTCTGATCTGCATACTCACTATTTCATCCTCCTCCCATTATCTTTCATCCTCTTCCCTCTTCTGCGCCTAACCGTTTGCTATACTACTCGTGCAAGGATAATAAATTGGTAATACGTGCAAAACTCAGGCTGTGTAAAAACTCTGCAGCAGGCGATGCAGGGTCGATCGACCGAGCTGACCATTTGGCCACATGGCACGCGCGCCCTACAGAGTAGTAGTAGTTCACAGGAGGATTGCGACTGGAAAGCTGCTACTAGCATCCAAGCGCACGCATCAAGAGGAGGCGCACATTCACATAGGATTCGTCCTTCTTCCTTCCTCCGCCCGCCGGGGAAGTAGCGTCAATGACACCCGTGACTACTGACCGTGGGCGATATTATGCAAGTCTCGTGGGGGAAGGTTCTCCCCCGGACGGGCCAAACAGGCCGAGACACCGCTAGAGACAAGCGACATCGCGTCCCAACCAATCTCAATGCCTAAAGAAATCGTCCGATTTGCAACCGCAGCGCACTGCACTGCACTGCATTACCCTTTTTCTCTATAAAATCTATAGGCCTGTTGCCTCTCATACTATAGGGTTTGATGGTGCAGCGGTGTGTCGGTCATGAGAAAGATACTGGACTGTCATGTTCTCGGCTCTCGGGAGGAGGAGCTGATCAGAGATCAGAGAGAAAGGTTGCAGGAGTTCCCAGGTTACGGACGTAAATATAGTTGGGTTCTTGCGACGGAGCATCTCTTGCTCCTGCGCGCGGCGTACGCACGTCCGTCCCACGGTTGACGAGGCACCACGGGCCGATCAGGGGAAGCGCAAAGATTCTCAGGTCTGCGGGGGAGTACCGATAAACATTCAGAGTTGATTACAGATAAATCGTCAGGGTTCAGATGTTCAGGCCACATGCATCCATGCATGCCACGTACTCCCTCCATTCCTAAATATAAGTCTTTATACAGAGAGTTCCGCTTCGGTACAATCCCCCTCATAAAACATATAAAGGGCAGTATCGACCTTTCACAGCCGTACTCTTGCATACTATAATGGGTCATCACGGTAGCGGCTGGCCCGGCCCAAGTCACATCCAGTATTTATTGTAGAAAACAATACAAAATACTGCAAAACAAGTTTTCACCAGGACTCGATCTAGGGACCTCACACTCTTTGTCAGGAACGGAGCTGCTTGGTAAGCATTGGAGTCAATTGACCCAGTGAAATTAGGTAATTCTTCCTTAGTTTAGTACTACCTCTATTTTTATATACAAGGCCACTATAGAATATACGTTTTGCATCTATACAAGGCCACCAACAGTAATCGAAGCAAAATTAATGATATTTTCTCATACTAGCAACATGTTTAATAGTTGCATGCATGCAGTTAGGCTTGTCACAATGGGGAGGAACTTAGGAGTAACATCACACACTCCAATGCAACTTTGCTTATGTGGCACATATTTAATGAAGAGAGAGGTGCTTGTGGTAACTAGCTAAGTTACCGAAACATCACACACTTCAAGAAATAATGAGTCTATAACCTAATAAATACATCGTTGCATGACACTACGTGGGTGTTTGGTTCAGAGACTTTTTAGTCCCAGAGACTAGAAAAAGTCCCTAGGAACCAAACGGGAGGGACTTTTTTTACAGGGACTAAAAAAAGACTCTACTAGAGAGTATTTTTTGATTAGTCCCTGGGACTAGAAAAAGTCCTAGGACTTCTAAACCAAACACCCCCTACATAGATGTTCCTACCCCACTATGCAGGTAGTAACATAGTCTAGGAAAGTGTGTAAGTTACTAGCTTATGTTCTTGCCCATTGTGACCAGCCTTATAATGACAGTCAGCTACTTCCTCCACTCAGTTTTCTTGCATGTGTGTGGGGTATTAATGATCCTAGTAAACGAAAAGAAAAGCTAACTTTCAAAGCAGACATTAAATTTTACATTGGTACCTGTAATTTGAGTTTGTGGCCTTGTATACAAAAATGAAGGGAGTACTAATTGCTATTCATTTATGGAAGATGACCCCACTGTTATAGACATGACCTCATCAAACTTTTTTCTAGCTTCGTCCCTGCTCTTTGTACCTGCTGCTTACCACTAGACCAACTGACTACTTGTGGATTTGTATAGCGTGGACTTTATAAGAACAAACAACGGCGTTTATATATATAAACATTTCTAAAAAAATGAAACTATTTTTGAAAAAAAATTGTGAAAATTTGAGAAATGTCATATATTCGGGAAAAGTTAAATTATTCATGAAACTCCACACATTTGTTGAAATTCCAAAACATTTTTGGAAATTGTGAAAAAAAATCAGGAATCCTAACTTTTTTTAATAAATGTGAACAACTTTTGTAATCATGACAATTTATAAAAATGCAAAAAAATCAAAATTCCAAACATTATTTGGAAAACACGAAAAAATTCAAAAACATGATTTTTTTTATGAAAAATAAACATTTCTTGAAACTCTGATCAGAATTTGGAAAAGTAAAAAAAAATAGAACTGTGAAGAATTTTTGAAAGGATGAACATTTTTGGAAATTATTATTATTAATTTTTGAACAAGAAATGAAAAATAAGAATTTTTGTAACTTACTTTTTGAAAAGTGCGAACATTTTTTATATTCCTGAACCTTTTTTATATTATGTACAAAATTTGACAACATGACATTTAAAATTTGAAAACAAATATGACCTGAACAAATTTTAGTATGTCGAAACATTTTACCAAAATGTGAACAATTTCCAAAAATGAAAACGGTTTTAGAAATTCCCAACATGCACCTGGCGGAGCGATAGTAGCCAAGGCCTAAGCGTTCTTTCTGATTATTCGTTACTCTTCTCTTTTTCATTGGTTATTTTTTCTCCTTTTCGAACTTTATTATTCTTTTTGAAACCAGATACAAAAAATTGAAATATCATTTGGAATAACAAAATAACAGTTTTAGACAAATGTTTTAAATTCTTTCTTTCATGAAATAATTATTAAATGCTTTAAAAATCATTTGTTGTTTTTAATTTTATTTCTGTGTATTTACTTAAAATAACAGTTTCAAGTACCTACTTAAATTATGATTTTATATACTTTTTCCTTCAAACGTGTGATGAATGTCTTCCATAGGCATACCCACCAGCTGGCAAAAGTTGTGGTCATTTTATGCATGTCTAAAAATAGACCATGTTTGACACAGGGTATTCGAGTAGGCTAGAAGGGCGTGTGTGTGTTTACATCCGTCGAATGAACCCAAACTTTTTCCATGAGTTTATATGACAAATTTAAGGCACCATGCCAAGTTTTTTTAGTTTTCAATAAATCTTGTGTTTTCTAGAGTTCTCTCAGTGAAAAATGGCTAATAAATGGCCGGATGTAACGCAACTTACGTACGACGTCAGAAATCGTTTAAACTTCATATGGATGCGTACCATGAGCTTATATGACCAATTAAGGCACCATGCCAAGTTGTTCGAGTTTTGGACAATTCTTGCATTTTCTAGAGTTTTTTCTTGGTGAAAATGGCTGGTAAATGGTCGACGGTGACACAACTTGCATACAATGTTGAAAATTGTTCAAACCTGGCATGGATGTCTACTATGGGCATGCCCATCAGATGGAAAAGGTTGGGGTCATTTCATTTATGTCAAAAAATAGACCATCTTTAGCGTAGGGTGTCCGGGTAGGCCAGAAGGGTTCGTATGAGAGCATGCTTTTTTGGCATCCTCAAATACCTCAAAACTTTTCCATGAGCTCATATTACCAATTAAAAACCCCATTCCAAGTTGTTCAAGCTTTCAACAATTCGTGCATTTTCTGGAGTTTCCTCGATAAAAAATAGGGGATAAATGACCGGACGTGCCGCAACATGCATACATTGTCGAATGTCGTTCAAACCTAGCATGGATGCCTATCATGGGCGTGCCCGTCTACTGGCAAAAGTTGGGGTCATTTCAATAATGTCCAAAAATAGGCCATGTTCAACGGAGGGTGTACACGTAAGCTGGACCGCTTAGTTTGGGAGCATTTTGTTTCTCTATATCCTTGAAATGGCCCAAAAAAATTCATGTGCTTGTATGAACAATTCAAGGCACCATGCCAAGTTGTTTTCGTTTTCGACAAATTTTGCACTTTCTGGAGTTTTCTTGATTAAAAAAGATCAATAAATGTCCGGGCATGTCACAACTTGCATACGGTCTTGAAAGTCGTTCAAAATAGACAAGGACGCCTACCATGGGCCTGCACACCTATTTGCAAAAGTTAGGTAATTTTAAGGATGTCCAAAAATAGACCATGTTCAACAGAGGGTGTTCAGATAGGCCAGAAGGGTCCGTTTGAAAGCATGTTGTTTTTTGACATCCGTCAAATGGCTTTAAATTTTTTTCCGCCAGCTTCTGTAACCAATTCAAGACATCATGCCAGGTTGTTCAAAATTTTGATAACTTTTGCATTTTCTGAAGATTTCTCAATGAAAAAGGATCGCTAAATGGCCGGACGCATCGCAACATGCAAACAATGTCAGAAGTCGTTCAAACTGGCATTGATACATCATATGTCCATGCTAGGCAGCTGCAAGAAGTTAGGGTCATTTATCCGTAGTCCAAAACACCACCAGTTGAGAGGAGTGGGCCACACTAGCCACACAAATGCATTCATGATCATATAGTTTTTTTATTTTTAATGCTTCTTTTATGCAATTTCCGTCATTATAAATCAACATGAATATTTATTATGTGCTAGCCATTTCTTGAAAAATTTCAAAAAATGGGTGCTTCTGTTATTTATGATTTTTAACATTGTGGGTCAACATGAACTTTTTTTGAAACGCAGCCATTTTCAAATTTATGAAAAGTTCACGCATTTGAAATAAGAGTGAAAAAATAAGAAGAAGAAGAAACAAAAAACCAGAATATAACAGAACAAAAATCAGTTCTAAAAAACACTAAAAAATCGGCATGAAAATTCAAAAGGCTACATTTGCCACATAAGAAGCCAAAAAGAAAGCCCTCGTGTTCAGAAAATTGTTCAAATTTTTGGTTCTTTAAAATTTGCATGCTTCATGTCTCTCTTCAAAATTGTTCAAAATGTGTTTGAGAAACTGTTCTTAACATTTTGAACTAAGATCTATCTTTAAAAAAATTGAATGTTCATGCTTTTAAAGAATATTTTTTAAAATTTTCAGAAAATATTCATGCTTTTTAAAAAAGTGAATTTTCTAAAATGTGTTCAAGTTGTTCAAAATTTTGTTGAATTTTAGAAAATTATTGTATTTTTTAAAGAATTTCGAAGAAATGTTAGAAAATTTGAAAAGGTGTCTGAATTATGAGTTGATGTTACCTCTGTCCGGGATTTTGAGGCTGGAAAGCCACCGGTGAAAGTCGGTTTTTGTAAGGCAGGTTGCTATTCCCTAGGCCTGAATTAATAGGCAATTTGTTAGTCATTGCAAATTAATTGCAAGTTGTTAAGCGAAAGTTGCGCTATGAGGGCCATGGCCATGCAGCCAATATATATGTGTATGGTAAAAAAAAAAAGCAATGCGTGCTAGAGCATTGGGAGATGCGAGGCAATTTGGCAATTAATTTACGATAGTTAATATCCTTCAATCCTGTTCACTAATTGGGTAGATTCAATACCAAAAACTGGCCTCGACGTGCCTTGGTCTTGGCAATCCTGTCTGCCCAATAAATCCGGACGGAGTAATTCTTAAATTCGTACGCTTTTTATTTTTCACAAACATTGTACAGCTCAAGTGGTATGCCTCTTAGCCTCATGAGCAAGAGGTCCGTGGTCCGATTCCTATTTGTTTTGTGAACTTTTACATCCCGTGAACACCACACCCCCCTACAGCCGTCGTCAATGGGCCGGCCCAATAGGCATACGGCGTATACATTTCGGCGGCCGCTCCTCATCGCAGGCCGCCCCCATACCAACTTGTCTACTTGATTTTGCAAGTGCCATCTATCCAGCCCAATTAAACCCTAAATTATTGGATCCCTTCTTGCAATGTTGCTCATACGAGTAAATTGGGGGCAACACTAAATTTTGGAATATCTTGTTTTAATTTAGCAATTAGTATACTTATTCATTTGACCTAATTTGGTGTATTTTAACGGAATTCAGTGTCTTCCAAGTTTGAACTTTTAGCAATTAGTATACTTATTCATTTGACCTAATTTGGGGTATTTTAACGGAATTCAGTGTCTTCCAAGTTTGAATGCTAAGCGGAAACTTGTATATCTTTGTGTGTTTAGTTCTCTTATGAAGCATACATATTGCTAATCATACATGTATTTTGTAATAAATATGGGTAATGTAAGTATAAATTTCCATGAAGGGTACAAGTTCTTGTTTGTTGAAGTTGGTTTTTTCTT
>NC_057798.1:612726601-612744673 GCF_018294505.1 Triticum aestivum | reverse complement strand
ACTGCATGGCTTCATGTTCCCGCGGGTTGTATTTTTGACTCATTGAACTCGGGTGTAGCCGAGAACGTTTAATAAAGAGGCAGCACTTCCAACTTTAAAAAAAAACGTGTCTTCAACCCAGTCACTTCCCAAAATGGACTGCTAAAACGACGTACAAGTGAGAAGAGACGGAGAGTTATCAGCAAAAGAAAAACTGAGCTAGACAGGTGAGAAGATATCTGCCTTTTTTTAAGGAGTTCGAGCAAAGGGTCTGGTCGATGTTCTCGTCAAGACATGGCGACATTGGTTGGTGCCTACCTGAAAGCCCCTGGACTCGAGCTTGGCATGCAACCGCCATCCACAACTAGGAACAAAAGCTGGTCAGGTAGGAGCAAAAGCTGAAACTAGGGGGGCTTGCACAGATTCTGAAACAGGAACTGCAAGTATGGATCGCACAAGAGGGAAAAACTGACCTGAGTCGCCGTATCATTCACATTTAAGCAGCAGCAACAACAACAACAATAAAGCCTTTAGTCCCAAGCAAGTTGGGGTAGGCTAGAGGTGAAACCTATAAAATCTGGCAACCAACTTGTGGCTCAGGCACATGGATAGCAAGCTTCCACGCACCCCTGTCCATAGCTAGCTCTTTGTCGATACTCCAATCCTTCAGGTCTCTTTTAACGGACTCCTCCCATGTCAAAATCGGTCGACCCCGCCCTCTCTTCACATTCTCCGCACGCTTTAGCCGTCCGCTATGCACTGAAGCTTCTGGAGGCCTGCGCTGAATATGCCCAAACCATCTCAAACGATGTTGGACAAGCTTCTCCTCAATTGGTGCTACCCCAACTCTATCTCGTATATCATCATTCCGGACTCGATCCTTCCTCGTGTGGTCACACATCCATCTCAACATACGCATCTCCGCCACACCTAACTGTTGAACATGTCGCCTTTTAGTCGGCCAACACTCCGCGCCATACAACATTGCGGGTCGAACCGCCGTCCTGTAGAACTTGCCTTTTAGCTTTTGTGGCACTCTCTTGTCATAGAGAATGCCAGAAGCTTGGCGCCACTTCATCCATCCGGCTTTGATTCGATGGTTCACATCTTCATCAATACCCCCATCCTCCTGCAACATTGACCCCAGATACCGAAAGGTGTCCTTCCGAGGTACCACCTGGCCATCAAGGCTAACCTCCTCCTCCTTACAGCTAGTAGTACTGAAACCGCACATCATGTACTCGGTTTTAGTTCTACTAAGCCTAAACCCTTTCGATTCCAAGGTTTGTCTCCATAACTCTAACTTCCTATTTACCCCCATCCGACTATCGTCAACTAGCACCACATCATCCGCAAAGAGCATACACCATGGGATATCTCCTTGTATACCCCTTGTGACCTCATCCATCACCAATGCAAAAAGATAAGGACTCAAAGCTGACCCCTGATGCAGTCATATCTTAATCGGGAAGTCATCGGTGTCGACATCACTTGTTCGAACACTTGTCACAACATTATTGTACATGTCCTTGATGAGGGTAATGTACTTTGCTGGGACTTTGTGTTTCTCCAAGGCCCACCACATGACATTCCGCGGTATCTTATCATAGGCCTTCTCCAAGTCAATGAACACCATATGCAAGTCCTTCTTATGCTCCCTATATCTCTCCATAAGTTGTTGTACCAAGAAAATGGCTTTCATGGTCGACCTCCCAGGCATGAAACCAAACTGACTTTTGGTCACGCTTGTCATTCTTCTTAAGCGGTGCTTAATGACTCTCTCCCATAGCTTCATTGTATGGCTCATCAGCTTAATTCCACGGTAATTAGTACAACTCTGAACATCTCCCTTGTTCTTGAAGATTGGTACTAATATACTCCGTCTCCATTCTTCTGGCATCTTGTTTGCCCGAAAAATGAGGTTGAAAAGCTTGGTTAGCCATACTATCGCTATGTCCCCGAGACCTTTCCACACCTCAATGGGGATACAATCAGGGCCCATCGCCTTGCCTCCTTTCATCCTTTTTAAAGCCTCCTTCACCTCAGACTCCTGGATGCGCCGCACAAAACGCATGCTGGTCTCATCAAAGGAGTCATTCAGTTCAATGGTAGAACTCTCATTCTCCCCATTAAACAGCTTGTCGAAGTACTCCCGCCATCTATGCTTAATCTCTTCGTCCTTCACCAAGGGTTGGCCTGCTCCGTCCTTGATGCATTTGACTTGGCCAATATCCCTCGTCTTCCTCTCCCGGATCTTAGCCATCTTATAGATGTCCCTTTCACCTTCCTTCGTGCTTAACCGTTGGTAGAGGTCCTCATATGCCCGACCCCTTGCTTTACCAACAGCTCGCTTTGCGGCCTTCTTTGCGATTTTGTACTTCTCTATGTTGTCTGCACTCCTATCCAGGTATAGGCGTCTGAAGCAATCTTTCTTCTCTTTAAGCGCCTTCTGGACATCATCATTCCACCACCAGGTATCCTTATCTTCGCTTCTCCTTCCCCTGGACACTCCAAACTCCTCCGAGGCCACCTTACGAATGCAAGTCGCCATCTTCATCCACACATTGTCGGCATCCCCTCCTTCCTCCCAAGGGCCCTCCTTAAATACCCTCTCCTTGAACACCTGAGCTACCTCCCCCTTGAGCTTCAACCACTTCGTTCTAGCGACCTTGGCACGCTTATCCCGCTGGACACGAATCCGAAAGCGGAAGTCAGCAACCACCAGCTTATGCTGGGGTACAACACTCTCCCCAGGTATCACCTTACAGTCTAGGCACGCATGCCTATCTTCTCTTATCGAGAGGATGAAATCAATCTGGCTAGAGTGTTGGCCACTACTAAAAGTCACCAGATGTGATTCTCTCTTTCTAAAGAGGGTGTTAGCTACAATCATGTTGTAGGCTAGAGCAAAGCTTAAGACATCTTCTCCAGCAGCAACACTAGAAAATAGAAACCATGTAAGATGTAAGTCAACAAACAAAAGGACCCCAGCAGATGGCTGCCATAAACATACATTTAGCATCATTAGATCCCAACATGATCATATAGACTTTCAAACTAACAGGTAGAAGTCCTTCCCAAACCAGAAATGATTTCAGGGTAGTTCAAATACGACCACAGATAGGTAGATGGTTACACAGAGTTTCACACGGTACAACAATGAAAGTTTGCATGGCGGTGTTCTCCCAGCGCCACCAATGCAGTGCAAATACTTTTAACACACCCAAACTCAGTCGAATATCTTCAGGTTTGCATATTAGGGTGAACAATAACCACCACGACCTTAACAGTAAAACATGACCCGCTTCACGTTTTCCTTCAGGGCGGGGAGGGGCCTGACAGCAACATTCCCAAACGGCCTGGTATTGCGTCCACCCTGTGGAGGGCCACGGGCACCGCTTGCCATGGACCCACTGTCAGAGGTATCCGGCTCCATGTAAAACCTAGCCCGGAAGGCTGCCAAATGTGCATAATATGCTGGAGGCACTGCAAGCAAAGGCAATAGTCAGCGTCAAATTTTCAAACATTGATAGTGCAATGCAACACTTAAATCATGAGAATCGTATTGGGACTTACCAATTGATACAGAGCGGGTGCACCTAGCATACCTGAAACAGTAGAAAATGTGTCTTATGTTTCTTTACAGAGGGAGTACATTTTAACTAAAAAGGTTCGAGACAGTAAATTACGTGTAGCACAAGTTGTTTGTTAGAGTTTGCAACTCATCAGCAGTGAATTTGTTCTCGTCCCATAGAACGTGATAATGAGCAGGACGGCTAGTTCCCTGAAAGGAATTAAGAGTTAAACAGCAATCAGAAAAAAAAGGGCAACCTGATGCATGTAGCTCCCGCTTGCGCAGGGTCCAGCGAAGGGTCCGACCACTTTGGGTCTATAGTACGCAGCCTTTCCCTACATTTCTGTAAGAGGCTGTTTCTAGGACTTGAACCCATGACCTCATGGTCACAAGGCAGCAGCTTTACCACTGCGCCAAGGCTCCCCTTCTTAAACAGCAATCAGAACATTCGACAAAATGCAGACTGCAAATAAAATGCCAACCTGAATGCCAGCGTGGCTACACAAGTAGAAATCGAACTCAGTCGGATGGCAAATCTTTGAATCAACAACAGTGCCTAGAAATAGATAGAGGTCCATTCCACAATCGTAAGATTCGGAATTGAGTAGCTAAGCAGAAAACAGCTTGTGTGTACAAACAACTAACCAGGCAGTATGTTTCCACTTCTATCAACAGTACGCTGATCATTGTGGTTATTAGCGAAGAGCCTGGTGTGATGACGCTTCTGGACGACTACAAAAGTAACTGGAGGCTGGTAATTGGGTTCCAAGGACGCACATGCCTACATGTAGTTAAGAAATGACAGTTAGAGATATATGCAGAGTATTGCCAAACAAGTGTGGCTGGTCAGAGTTTATCAAGAAAAAAGCATGAACGAAGCAATTCTACCTTTCTAATGGCATCGAGTTCATACAAAAGAACTTGATAGAACTGTCCCTCGCTGACACCATCCCTGAAAATACTAATTGTTTAATAACAGACAATTATGTTTACTAAACATGCCCAAGCAAGAATAAGAACCTGTAAAATATGATTCTCTGGGGTTTCTGTCCAGTTGCCCTCTTGAAAGAAATGAGAAGCTCCCTGCAATTTAACAGAATTTACACTGTTAGCAGCAATAGATACTAGAGGAATGATATGTATCATGAGATTACAAAGATTGTACTTGATCATGCCACCAGTCACAGTTCCTCTTTGGGGATCTTGCCATACTTTGAAAAGATCCTGTATCAACTCTTGCCTATGGGCTTGGGCGCTAACTAATCCTGCATACTTAGTGACCTCAGGCCAGTCTTGGGAAGCAACCACCTGAAGGAAAGAATATTGCACACGATTAGCTTCCACTACACCTAGCAGGTCCATTGTATCATAGCATAACTTCAAAAAAAATCATAGTAGCAGTACGTCACTTACAGCAGCAATGGAAGGACTGGAATCTTCTCCAGGATGAGGGTGTGTAACATCAGCACCAAAGATTATTGTTGGTCTGTCACTGACAAGGGGAATCCTCCTTGTCAAGGCATCCACAAGTACAGTATTCCTTCCACCCACCTAAAAAGTAGGAAAACATATAACAACCGAGGTGCACAATAAAGATGGAATTGTTGAAGCACAGTCAAATACCTTAACATTAATTTTAAGAGCTACATTTGCAAGATACTGCTTGCTCATCTTAAAAACATGTTTTGTCAGACAACACTGAGATACCAATCCAAGATCAGTCTCGCAAATCCTTTTGAGATCCCCTGGGAGGAAAAGAAAAATAATAAGCAAAAATATCCTCCAGGCAACCTTTAAATTTCGGTTGGAAGTGATCATACCATAAAGAGAACCATTATTGTCAGGCAGTATTACAATTAGCAGGTCAAGTTCTCTTCCCTGGGGTCTGATTATATTCATGGCATCTTGATAACGCGCCTTTAGTGCTCTTTCTACATGTTCAGGTCTCGCAGTAAGTGGGGGCAGCACAGGTTCAGGTGCAAAGTCCTAAAGAAAGAGAGAGAAAGTGAGAATTTTAACATGAGAGAATACAAAATAAGAGAAGTGAACAGATATATTATGGAAAGCTAGTTCGATGACTCGATCATACCATTCCAGATATTTGGCACATTATAGCAAGCTCATGGCAAAAACCCCTGGCAGCACTATCTTGCACATTCCGAGAGAAGTTTATACATGCCCAGTGACTGACCCTACCACCGTTCACCATTTTCTACCAATGAAAATGAACACATATCAGAACTACATAAAACATAGCGTGACAAAAGGGGGGATATACAGTAAAACTACAGCCACTAGTACCTAGAAAGTAGATGTACATCTAGGTTTAAGAAATGCTAACATCAGAGAGATACCAACCAAAATAATATATGGTTGTTAAGGTAAATCATGCAGACTCTTAAAATGTTCACATGTGAAACTAGACGGTCTTCAGGAAATGTGATAGAAGAAATGAACACAAGAATATGAAGTTAAATAGCATCAATAGAACTCCTGAGTGTAGTATTTAGCAAAGTTGTGTGTTGCAAGGAAGCAGACAATCTAGGTACTGTATGTTATTTTATCTATATAAGCATAATTTTGTTCCAAATTTCTTGCAGTACGATTCTCCACTACTGTTCCCGGTATGGAAACAGGTAGCTGAAGGCCTTTACAAAAATGATATTACCTCCGTCCCAAAATTCTTGTCTTAGATTTGTCTAGATACGGATGTATCTAACACTAAAACGTGACTAGATACATTTGTATCTAAACAAATCTAAGACAAGAATCTTGGGACGGTGAGAGTAATATTTTAATTTCTGGTGACATTTTATCAAGGTGTACCTTGTTCATCATGTTCCATTGGCCGATCCTGGGCAAGACATCCTTCTCTCTGCCACTATCATGGTATTTAAGCTAATAAAAAAAGGTGTAGTCAGTTGCTACGCACAACGTATGTCCAATATGGTAAGTCAACTGCTGTCTAATCACGTCTGAATAGACTTACTCTTGGCGGAGGCAGAACACGAGCTTCAACCGATGCAAGTCGCTCATCAATTTTTATGCCAAATTCCTGTGCATATGGATCTTCATAGTATGCATTGTGATGCACTGTCTGGTCAAATATGAAAAGCGAGAGAAGAGATTTAGAAAGTCCAGTTTAAATGTATACAGCTGGTGCAGATTAGAGTGAATCGGTGGGTAATGTACTAGAATGTAATCAATAATACAGATAAAAGAACAGTTCAGATAAATGGCTCATAGCCTCATAGATAGTTATCTTCCCAAAAACTGTGGTTTTGGCCTTGTGGAGGAATTCCAAGAACTTTATAACTTTATAGATTATTTGATTGCAATAGTGTGGATTGAATACATCAAAGTGGAATTTTTTTTGTCAAACTGAGGAGAACACCAAGCAGCAACGCACAAAAAATAGCAAGTGATAGGCAGTTAGGCACAGCATGTCATAAGGCAATTTTGTAACAGCAGTTATAACAGCTTGCATCAGAAATAATATAATGAACAATCACCTGCAAGATGTCCTTCTCACGCTCTTGAGGGCGCTGGCAAGTCACTTTCAGTAGAGCAGTTATCTGTTTCTCATTCAGTCGTTTCGAGTAACGTTGTCCTTCAACAATCTTACAAACCTGATATTTCAGAGTGATAAACTCATTGAACAACTCGACAAGATGCTGAGACTGGATGTAGCACATAGATGAACATATCATTTTCAAAATCAATGCAAGCGAGATTGTTCAAGATAGTAACCTCCATAGGAAGATAATTAGGCCTTTGCTGATTGCCCACTTGCAAGCAAGGTAGAGTTGTGTGCTGAATATTAAAACCATAGGTCTCCAGGAAGTATTGCACCACAGTCTTCACAGTACCACGATCATCAACAGGGAATCTACCACATGAAACCAACAGGAAATCAATCGCCAACGAACGAACAAGAGCATAAAGAGTTCGGTGTATAAAGCGAGGGAAGAAGCACATACGATAGCTCTCGTGTTGCTTGTGAAGTTAGTCCAGATATACGGTATTTCCTACGCATGTTTCCTCGATGTGTAACCTCGACCTTTACACCTCTTAGGGCTTTTTTAATCTGCGGGATGGGGGATAATTATGGTAACTCAGCATAAAGCAAATCCGTTAAAACACAGTGAAACAAGTGATGAATCAAACCTTCACACGATCTGAATCAGATAGGGGTCTAACTGAGATGTCTCTGCTCAGAAGCTGAGCAACAAAATCAATCACAGGAAGAGGCTCAATAAATGCAGTAGAAGACATATCTGCAAGAATAAACACCATATAAATCATCAGCAAGACCCCTCCCAATATGTAACCTCCACTAAGATGCTCTGTAAAGTGGAACGTTATGTACTCCATCCCAAAATAAGTGTCGTTGATTTAGTACAACTTTGTACTGACTTTATACTAAATCAGCAACACTTATCTTGGGACGGCAGGAGTATTACTTTGGGCCACCCACCACACATTACAAACAACAACAAACAACAACAACAAAGCCTTTAGTCCCAAACAAGTTGGGGTAGGCTAGAGGTGAAACCCATAAGATCTCGCAACCAACTCATGGCTCAGGCACAAGGATAGCAAGCTTCCACGCACCCCTGTCCATAGCTAGCTCTTTGTCGATACTCCAATCCTTCAGGTCTCTCTTAACGGACTCCTCCCATGTCAAAATCGGTCGACCCCGCCCTCTCTTGACATTCTCCGCACGCTTTAGCCGTCCGCTATGCACTGAAGCTTCTGGAGGCCTGCGCCGAATATGCCCAAACCATCTCAAACGATGTTGGATAAGCTTCTCCTCAATTGGTGCTACCCCAACTCTATCTCGTATATCATCATTCCGGACTCGATCCTTCCTCGTGTGGCCACACATCCATCTCAACATACGCATCTCCGCCACACCTAACTGTTGAACATGTCGCCTTTTAGTCGGCCAACACTCCGCGCCATACAACATTGCGGGTCGAACCGCCGTCCTGTAGAACTTGCCTTTTAACTTTTGTGGCACTCTCTTGTCACAGAGAATGCCAGAAGCTTGGCGCCACTTCATCCATCCGGCTTTGATTCGATGGTTCACATCTTCATCAATACCCCCATCCTCCTGCAACATTGACCCCAAATACCGAAAGGTGTCCTTCCGAGGTACCACCTGGCCATCAAGGCTAACCTCCTCCTCCTCACAGCTAGTAGTACTGAAACCGCACATCATGTACTCGGTTTTAGTTCTACTAAGCCTAAACCCTTTCGATTCCAAGGTTTGTCTCCATAACTCTAACTTCCTATTTACCCCCGTCCGACTATCGTCAACTAGCACCACATCATCCGCAAAGAGCATACACCATGGGATATCTCCTTGTATACCCATTGTGACCTCATCCATCACCAATGCAAAAAGATAAGGGCTCAAAGCTGACCCCTGATGCAGTCCTATCTTAATCGGGAAGTCATCGGTGTCGACATCACTTGTTCGAACACTTGTCACAACATTATTGTACATGTCCTTGATGAGGGTAATGTACTTTGTTGGGACTTTGTGTTTCTCCAAGGCCCACCACATGACATTCCGCGGTATCTTATCATAGGCCTTCTCCAAGTCAATGAACACCATATGCAAGTCCTTATGCTCCCTATATCTCTCCATAAGTTGTCGTACCAAGAAAATGGCTTCCATGGTCGACCTCCCAGGCATGAAACCAAACTGATTTTTGGTCACGCTTGTCATTCTTCTTAAGCGGTGCTCAATGACTCTCTCCCATAGCTTCATTGTATGGCTCATCAGCTTAATTCCACGGTGATTAGTACAACTCTGAACATCCAACCACCCACCACACATTCATCACAACTAATAAAACAACAAATGAACAGTGACACTGATGTAAAAAAAACATGAGAGGGATATCTAACCAATATTCAGCGAAAGCCCCATCTGTGTAGGTCTTATACTTTGGTAAAATCCACGCCAGCTTTCCAAACCATCACCAAGTTTCTGACGTCTCCCTAAGTTCGGAGAATAAAATGACCGGCCAACTGGAGAATACCTACAGAAGAAAAACACATGGAAATTATGACCCATACAGCCAGACAAACAATAAAACAAGACATGGTTTGCTAAAGGATACCTGGCAGTAGGCAGTTCACGCAGCACAATGTCAAGCACCTGAAGAGCTTCTTGAGGTGCATCAGGTTGCCTTCCAGCTAGGAACATAGCCAAATGGTGGAGATCAGCACGAGCAGCAAATTTGATCACCACCCTGAATTGTCTCTCACGCCTTAAAACAAAAGGAATGTCAGTACAGAACTACTATGAACACAATGAAGTACAAATATCACAGCAACAGCATACCTTGGTGCGACTTGACCACCAACAAGGCTTTCTTCTTCGTCATGCAGAGTAATTTCAAATGTCTTTGAAGGAAATGGCAATGGCCCAGCTGTATATAGGCTCTTCCTTCCATCATACGCAGGTAGGCGTCCATCCAATTGAGAATGTCTATAGAGCCTAACAAGTTCTGCCATCACAGCACGATTGACACCACGTGATGTAATCTCTGGAGTTATGGAGACCTGACAAAACAAGATTGTCGATCAAAAATTACAAAATAATAACTGCAGCGGGGAAAAAGAACTTCATGTAAAGGGCATACATCATATTGGTGAAGGTCTTTATCAGGGAGCTCAGCAAAGAAATGGTTTGCCTTCACGACACACCTATCTCCATGTGTACCCTTTCCAGGGCGCAATGGAAATCTAACTGATTTGCTTGATGCTGGTGCCAGTTGACTGGATTGGCTTGTTGAACTTTGATCAACAATCGCAAGTTTCTGAAACTGTTGCTGGACTTGTCCACTGCTCACCTCTGACACAGGCTGAGAGGATGAGCCAGCTCCTGATGCGGATGGTGAAACCACCGGGGCTTGATATTGGACATACGGGGCTTGGTGCAGCTCGGGAACTGTTCTTGGTGGACCTGGAGGAACGTTACGTCCAGCACTACCTCCCCTATGCCCGCCATAGTATGGCTGCGGCACTCCACCACCTCTGGGGCGTGGACCGCCACGTCCCTGATAGTCACGTGGTTGATATTCAGGTGGGCCACCCCCCGGATGTCCACGCCCCTGATAGTCACGATGTTGATATTCAGGTGGACCACCACCTGGATGTCCCCGCCCCTGATAGTCACGCTGTTGATATTCAGGTGGGCCACCACCTGGATAGTGTGAAGCTGATCCATGGCCCTGATAGTGCCCACCGCGGCCCTGGTGTTGCCCCCCACCACGGCCATGCTGTTGAGGTGCCACACCACGTCCTCCACCATGCTGTTGAGGAGCTCTCTCAGCTCGCTGCGAGGAACCCTGCCCAGAAGCTCCTGAAGCTTCCCCAGAACTCTCTCCAGGGCTGCCAGGACCAGTTCTTTTCTTCCTAACCATGATGGCCGCTGCTAAGACAAGAGAGCACCAAAATGTAAGATCATGAGAATGTAAAGTATCAAGACTAAAACATATCAAGTATAACTTCATGTAGAATGATGGAATATTAGAATCAAGCATAAACCTAACAAGAGAAACGGAATGGGTGCATTTCTCAATTTACACTCTAGGAAGTGCATATACGACATCACATAGTCTAAACATGTAATCCAACACCTACAATTTGACTGTATCCTCTGATCGTATATACTTCTACCTCACAAACAGGAGCAGCTTATCAACCAAGACAAGGTATAATCAATTCAAGTCTTAAAAAGAAAAAGAAATTGAATGGGTGATGCACAAGAGGGTTTGGGCACACATTACTATAATTTTTAAAGAAGACCTCAATAAATTTTTCGGTTAATAGGAAGTAAAACTAAGCTTATATCAACGAAAACAATAAGGACTAGGTTAACATGCAGCCATAACATAGTAAAAAAAACTGCTGACAAATGTTAAAAAGATTCAGATTGTAAATTAACAATCACAATAAATAAGGTTTTAAAATGTGGTCCATGGCATTCAGGGGTAGGAATATTCAATTGGAAATATTGCAGCTGTAGCTGGCTATCCCATAATCTATGCTAGATGTTGTTGTTTTGATATAATACTTATTTTGCCATAGCAAAATGAGAAAATAGTGAGCTATATTAATCTATAGAGTAGGCATGTAATACACACACACGCACACGCAAAAGCACACATATATATATACAAAAATGATTCTACACTCCTGGTAGTATGATCCGCTTCTCATATACCTAATAGATGAATTATACCTCTTTATTGCTTTATTATACTCCCTACGTCCCGAATTACTTGTCTTAGATTTGTCTACATACGGGTGTATCTAACACTGAACGTGTCTAGAACTCTAGATACATCCATATCTAGACAAATCTAAGACAAGTAATTTGGGACAAAGGTGATATTTCATTGGTAATTACTAGATGCGCCAAAATGGGTTAGAGAGAATATCACATGGAAACCACCAAGTTTCAAAGAAAACTTCGTGGAAACCACTTATGGAAGTTCGGAAAAAATCTGGAAAAATATGGGATGTTAAGACGGTGATGTTCTATTGGCAAGTGAAATTTCAAGTTCAAACACATTACCATTTACGAGCTATGGAACAAATTCAGTCATGAATAGTGACGTTTACTGTTTGACACTATTCATTGCTGCTTTTGTCTTTTTATACCTATTTGAACTTGAAAATTTCACATACTAATAGAACATCACACTCTTAAGACCTCGTATTTTTTTGAGATTTTTTCGAAACTTCGAAACATCATTTCCACGTGGTTTTCACCGGTTTCCACCGAAACTTGGTTTCCATGTGATATTCTCTTAGTGGGTTATATGGAGAGAACTTAATACAATTTGCTGATATACTTAGTTTTGGTGTATATACTGCTTTCTGTGCATAAAAAGGGTAAAATGCATAAATTAAGGATGAGTACAGATATTCTTCATACTACTAGTATGAGGTCCATAGCAATCATAAATTCACAATAAATAAGGCTTTAAAATGTGGTCCATGGCATTCAGGGGTAGGAATGTTCAATTGAGAATATTGCAGTTGTAGCTGGCTATCGCATAAGCTATAGATGTTGTTGTTTTGATATAATACTTATTGCCATAGCAAAATGAGAAAATAGTGAGCTATATATATACCTCATAGATGAATTATACCTCTTTATTGCCATATTATATTTCATTAGTAATTACTAGATGCCCCAAAGTGGGTTATATGGAAAACAAATGAGTGTGCATCTCTACTCCTAATGGACGAATTGGTTGAATAGTCCCCCCCACTTTCAACCGGTTTATTTTGAACCGGTTTATTTTCAACCGGTTTTTCTTCGTCCCACCTCCCACCAGCCCCTCCCACCGGTTTTTCTCTTTTCTCGTCTAACCGGCAATACCCAACATATTTATGGTAATCAATCATAATTAATCCACGTATAGTAATAAATCAATCCAGGTATGGTAAGGTCATAACTCAGGAAATTTTGAATATGGCAATTATATGGTAATAAATTTAAATTACCCCAAAGGCTATCAATCCAGATATGGTAAGGCCATAACTCGGGAAATATCGAATATGGTAATAAATTTAAATTACCACCAGGTATGGTAAGGCTATCCACGTATAGTAATAAATCATATAGTAATAAATCATAATTAATCCACGTATAGTAATAAATCAATCCAGGTATGGTAAGGTCATAACTCAGGAAATTTTGAATATGGTAATAAATTTAAATTACCCCAAAGGCTATCAATCCAGGTATGGTAAGGCCATAAATCGGGAAATATCGAATATGGTAATAAATTTAAATTACCCCAAAGGCTATCAATCCAGGTATGGTAAGGCCATAACTCGGGAAATATCGAATATGGTAATGAATTTAAATTACCACTAGGTATGGTAAGGCTATCCACGTATAGTAATAAATCATAATTAATCCACGTATAGTAATAAATCAATCCAGGTATGGTAAGGTCATAACTCAGGAAATTTTGAATATGGTAATTATATGGTAATAAATTTAAATTACCCCAAAGGCTATCAATCCAGGTATGGTAAGGCCATAACTCAGGAAATATCGAATATGGTAATAAATTTAAATTACCACCAGGTATGGTAAGGCTATCGATCCAGGTATGGCACGCCCTCACCTGATCACCTATCACAATCTCCAGCCCCACGCACGCACCAAAGAACCCACCCGGCACCAAACGCAGCTCCTCTCGACCCCCTCGAGTAAACGCCGCCACTGTCGTGCGATCTTCCTGACACAGACGCCGTCGCCGCCTCCTTCCCACCTACGGCGTCCCCCACGTCCATGGTGACGGCGCTCGCGTCCTACACTGACCCTCCGCCTCATATAGGTTGGTCATTGATGGAGTGGGATGTGCCGCTGCGGTTTGGGGAGGCGCAATCACGATCTGGTTGGGATCTCAGTGTGGACTATGAAGGATGGCGCTGCCTCCCTGGCAAATGGCATCGGAGGAAGGGGCTCTACGTCGTGAATGTCAGCGAGGCAGCGGCCGAAGGCGAGCCCGACGGTGAGCACGGGTGTTCGTCCCATGAAATAGGCGGCCACGGAGGGCGGATCTGAGGCCACCCCAATCGCCGGTGGCCCTTCCTCCCATCGCTCATTGCCTCCATTCTCTCTCTCCTCTAAATCTTTGTCGCCCCTGCCTGATTCTGGCCGACGCCATCCGGCTCTCGCATCGACCACCACCAGCACGGCTGCGGACGAGGCGCAACCACAGACGCCGCCGCCGCCATCCTCATCCACCTCCTCCACCATCCTTCCCAGCCGTCATCGGGGGCACCCGCCATCTGCGCTCTAGCCCACCCGCTCCCTCCTATCCCCTCCCCCTGCCTGCCAGCCCCGTGATCCATCGCACAGATGGCAGGTACTATAGCGACCTCCTCCCCAGTGGATCCGGCCTCCTCCGATGGAGATCCATCCTGGGCACCGCCTTATTCTCATGCGTGCACGTCTATATCAACGTCTCATTCCACCTCACCTCACCTGAGCCTTTACCTTCCCACCTCTGCTTCAGATCCACATCACTTTGCAAGGTATGTGCTTGATTGTTCCGAACTGGATCGATGGATTATGCAAGGTACTTTGGGTGTCGTCATTGACGGCAATTGTCACGCCATGCTACCATCGGAGGGGTCCCTCATCGATGGTTAGGGTCTTCCGAACTGCACGAGCTCCATTGAGAAGGATGTTTTTAATTCTGGTTTTGCCTACATGCTTTCTTTGCCTGTATCTACTTAGCTAATGTCTTCTTATAGATAGTAGCTGCTGAAGTGGTGATCAAAGTTGTTCACTATTAAGGAAACAACCATGATAACAAAAGTGTATATTCCCTGACCTTTGACCTGAAGTACTTTTTCATTAGAAACTTGCAACAGCTAGGCATTGAAATTAGCAACAGCTTCGTACGTACTGAACTAATTTGCAGCAACACGTACTGAACTAAGTTAGGTTATGCTCATCATTCCAACATGCTTAGTGATAACCACCTAGCAAGCTGATCAAACATGAAAAAATTGAAGTGCTACTGCTAATCGTACTATTCTGAATGTGAAAATCTATTTAATTGGCTCTTCTCTAATTGTACACTTGCATAAATCTCAGATCTTGCAAATTACAGTATAACCATAAAAGTCATGCTTTGACTCCTATAGGGCCTTTTGCACTTTAATATGACTAATAATTTGCCTTAATATCACAGATTGTATTACTACCTTTCTAAGTGAATGACATTCAAGGTCATTAAATAAAACCAAGAAATCCTTCTGGTATTGGAGTGTAGGAAAGTTGAGACTATAAAACCAAAAGGTTATATTTACGTTTATTAGAGAAGGTTCTTTACTTTTTATAGGAAAACACAAAATGTTGCGATGTAGAGTCTAGGTGGTGGGCCTCCTTGATCCACTTGGTGGATGAGGGCGACTCCGGTCCTGGCACCCATAGTGCCAGTGATCCAAAAATCATAGGGCCTGGATATAGCTCTAGCAGACGTATGCGGCTTGCGCATCGAGCTTGGTCGTCTCGAGCATGGAGATAGGCGAGTTGTAGACCAAGAGCTGGTACAGAGATAGGCGAGTTGTAGACAAGAGCTGGTGGGCAGCAAGAAACGCATGCACACCAAAGAACAAATCTGAGTCACATGCCTACTTCTATTGGTTTTTACAAAGAGCGGCTAGCTTAGATCTTAGACCAGTCGGTCACTGTCGAGGTCGCCAAGGTGATCTTACAGCACCGCCGTGGGGATTTCTCATGATTTTATGTAGGCAAGCCGCAAGCGGTGGTGGTGATTGGTTGGGTGGTGTCGCTGCCTTGGGAAGAGACGAAGTGATGGTAAAAGTAAGCAGGATCCGATGATTCTTCCGTGGGGATAGCCAAAGTCAAGATGTCGACTACAGACTCGTCACAGACTTGCAGTGAACCTGGATGCGGCAAGCCTGATTTGTGGATCGATGGCGGGTCTTGACTTTGTTAGGCCGGGATTGGATGGTTGCGGAGGGTGGTGTGCTTGATTGGGTTCCCATGGAAGAATGTGGCCTCCTCGTGGATCTGGTCATGCCCATCCTAGAGAACATTGTGTCCCTAGCTCCCTCGAGGAGCAAGGACAGTGCAAGCGGCAGCAAGGGGTAGGGGTAGATGTGGGGAGGGATGTCGGCGGCTGCTCGAGGTCATCATGATGAAACCCTTGACGTCCCATCTTTATCAATGGAAGTGGAAGAGCACAAAGTCAAGATTGGATAGGAGTTTGAGTTCTTTTTGGCACTGATCGGTTCCCCACTTTAGAGATGTATTTTTTTGCGTGCGAGCAAACAGTGGGTTGATTCTAAAAGGGATAGGCACTTTTCAACAGAAGTGCATGACGGACCAAAAATATGACCTCATTTTATTTGTTTGATAGATATCGTATTATTCGTTGTTGTTCGTTTGGTGAAATTTCCTAATATTTGATTGTTGTGTTTCTAATTAGAGCACCCCATAATCACCCAATATGAGGGGATGATAAATGAAAGATACTGATTATAAATTTTAAAGAGCCCGTGGCAACGCACGGGCGTTATACTAGTATAACATAATTTGCTGATATACTTAGTTTTGGCATACATACTGCTTTTTGTGCATAAAAAGGGTAAAATGCATAAACTAAGGATGAGTACTGATTTTCTTCATACTACTCGTATGAAGTAGCTAAGAATGATTAATGAGTTATATTGAGAATGATAAAGAGGTAGGTGAATCGATTATATCTCTTTATTATTTTTAATATATTTCATTTGTAATTGCTACATGTCCAAAAGTGAGTTCCCTTATTATTTTAAATATATTTCATTTGCAAGTACTAAATACCCCAAAGTGAGTAGTACGGAGAAAAAAATGAGTGCATATATACTGATTTTCTGTTCATAAAATGCAAAAAAGAAAAACAAGGATGTATATACAGACTTTCTTCATACTGCTCGTATTTGAGGTATCTAAAGATAATTAATGAGTTCTATTGAGAATTATCTAAACGGAAAAAGCTAAAATCCTGCCGTACGGATTTTAGCTACAGATCCGAACGCACTAATTGCCATCGATTTCAGATCGTGCGCCCATATTTCTTTCGCTCGAAACAATATAATAATGGATAAAAAACAAAAACAGTATAAATGGATTACAATCGCGAGCGCAGGATGCAGGAATCGAACCCGCGCCTCCCCTATCCAACCTTAACACGACAACCAACTAATCCAAACAGAGTTCGTGTTTGATATTGGAAAGTTACTCCTTTTACCTGTTTTGACCCGTGCATTAGTACAGACCTGTTTTTTGGTGCTTTTTTGTGCAACGCTTGGCTCACGTGTATATGTTCTCCCGCATGCATGTTCTTAAAAAAATCATGGACTTTTGAGTGAGGTGATGATACTATATTTGTCAACAACTTTGTTTCACCAAACGACAAATCACCCGACTACACAATGCAAAAATAAGTGCGTTCACACGAGTAGAACCCATGACCAATAGTTGCTACACAGTCCCGTGAACCACCTGGGCTAGCTCCTTTTTGTTGACTAGACACAGGTTAGATTAGTTTTGTACTTTACTCTATGCGGGTAAAAAAAGTCCAACAATTAAGGCCTTTAGTCACATTGGCCATAGTTGTTGCCCAGTAAATCCAAACATACTAATTTTCTGTATTCTATACTTGCAGAAATTGTTAACAGCGAATGTTTTCATCGGCCGTAGTGTTGGCGAGGGGGTGATGAAATACACCCTTGATAACTCTAATGCTAATACACACGGTGACTCACACACCGCAGACCTGATAACTTAAGTACCCTGGTCCTGGTAACTTTGGCGACCGGGGGAAGGAGGGGGTTGATAATATATCCCCCGGTAACTTTTGCGTGAATATCATGGTAACTCACATACTGCAAAACTGATAACTTATGTACCCTAGTCTTGGTAAGCGACGGGGGTGGAGATGGGGGGAGTT
>NC_057798.1:612724741-612725322 GCF_018294505.1 Triticum aestivum | reverse complement strand
TGGTAACTCACACATCGTAGACCTGATAGCTTATGTGCCTCGATCCTGATAACTTTGGTGAGGTGGTTGTTTACAGCCCTCCCCCTTCCCTAACTTTTGTGTAAATAGTTTGGTACTATACACATCGTATACGTGATAACTCACGCACAAACACCGCAGTAACTTTGGCCTGGGGATGGGGGCATGGGAGGAAGTTACCTCCCCCCCCCTCCCGATAACCTTCGTGTAAATAGCACGGTAATGTATGTACCATAGACTTGATAACACACATACAAACACCGTGATAACTTTAACCCTGGGAGAGGAGGTTGTTTGAAAACATACCCTCGATGCCTTATGTGTAAATAGTGTGGTAACATACAGACCACGGGCGTGATAACTCATGCACAAACGCTGCCGTAACTTTATCCTAGTTTTTTTTGTTGAAAATATACTACGATAACGCGTGTCTAAGTAGCATGATAATATACACACATAAGAGCAGATAACTTTTTGCATGAAAAAATTCATCATAATATATCAACATGCCATTTAGTTTCATAGGTCCCCCGCGACGGATTTTTTATGTGGAAACAATTTTT